>NW_026931064.1:0-46455 GCF_032062105.1 Saccostrea cuccullata | reverse complement strand
ATTTGGACCTTTTTGCATTTCTCTCCAGATTGAGAGTCCTTCTCTCTTTAATATTGGATTATAAAGATCCAGCCGATCACGCAAATCTAGCTTTGCATCCCGATAGATCCAAGTATATGAAAGACTGTTCGTTTAAAGATCAAAATAATGATATTGTGTCGCGTTAAAACAAATAACTAGTAATTATTATAGGTACTTGATGTGTATAAATGGGAGTAGAAGGGGTTCGGTGTTTTAGAGGACAAGAATTTGTTCTCTGAGAATTTATACGCGCCCAAAATCGTCGTTTTGGGTGTATACTTTTTATCTGTCTATATGTTCGTCTTTGATATTTTTGAAACAGAAATACTACCCCAACAGCTCACGTCATTTCACATGATTATATATGAATCGAAGAACCAGTCTCCACGTCCCACATTGGGAATCTAACCTGCAACGTAAGGATAAACTCCTTACTCCCTGGTTCTGGAACAGACTTTTAACCACTACGGAAAAAGTTTTTCTAATTCATACAAACTAAACAAACTTTTATTCGGTGCAATGGAAATGTAATGATATGATCTGAAAGCAATTAAATTCTTCTGGCAGCCTTTGTATAGGTGCGAATGTTTTAGTTGTAATTATTTCAATAATTGCTTTGATGTTTTACCTATCTGGCATGTTCCATGTACACAAACTTCAAAAAATTCACAGTCTAAATCCTGAAAAAAACAGGTTTAATTGGTTAAAATTTAAATAAATATCATTTTTATCACGTTAAAGTTTGTACTATTTTAATTGTACAAATCATTGGAGTGCAGTCATGTTTTCAAAACAACACCCATATGAACATAAACCAAAATTACCAAACAAAGAATGTGTGTGAAATGTACAAGTGTTTAATTTCAAATTATAAATGCTTTTTAAACGAGTTTTACACAAGAACTTGTATTCTATTAAATTTGAAACCTCTTTTTGAACTTTGCGTTTTTACCAGTTCTTTTTCAAGTTATATTTACATTTTTTAAATTTTGGCTCAGTTGAAAGCTGTGCTCGTTTGTGCCTTCTTCTACGCTGAGCAATTCTCAAACCATCTTATTACAAAGCATCATTTGCTGAAGGGTATTGAAGATTATTAGTTTGTTCAAATGATGGATCAACTTAGCCAAGGACACACTGACGTTTTTCATACTAATTGTTAGTCCATTATTTATACACTGAATTGACGATTGATTTTTCCGTTAATTTCCGACCATGAGAAGAAGTAACGGAGGGTGTGACCGGTCAGCAGGGGATGCTAACTCCTCCATGGCACCTGATCCCACCTATGATGTTTCGGAGTTCCGTGTTTGCTCTGCTCCTATTTTGTATTGTTTTATTAAATTTGGATCTTGAATACTGTTCGTTATCTCCATATGTTTCACACAAAAGAGTTCCGATTCTATGGTATTTGTCTGCAGTTAGAGTGATCTGCTCTTAGATCTAAATTTCAAGAAATAGAAATTTACAATATATTACTCAATTTAAGTATTTTTAACATTTTAAAAGGCTAACATAAATTAATTGAATATATTATCTACATGTAATTTCTCACTGGAATATTATGATATGATTGCTTTAGAGGTTTTTGTAAGATTGAAACACCATAGGTTTATGGTGTTTGTAGTTTCATTCAACATACGAGGGTTGATCAAAAAGTAATATCACAATGCCTATATCTTTTTCTATTTGACGTCATATTATCAATAACAATATACCAAAAAGGCACGTATACAAATCTAATTAACATTGGAATTTTAGTTTATCAATATTAAATAAATTCATTTTACAGATGTTTAAATCATGAAACATAGGGAGTGTCGTTTCGTCACAACTTAACGTCACGAATACCTTTTTAAGACGAAAAGCACGAACATGTTAAAAAAGCATGAATACGACAAGGCTAGTCGCTTAATAATTTTTAAAAGACAAAATTGTCGTCATTTTCTTATCACCAGTTGAGAAATGATTGACGCCATAGCTGTTTTTTTTTATAATAAACCGTTTTACTTTGATTCTTTGAACAAAAGAAGTGTCAAAATTGGAAAAAACGCCACAAAAACCCGTAATGCATTTTGCATTTTTGCTTAAAAAATGAGGAAATTGTCAGTCAACACAGATACGTTGATAAATTAAATTAATTAAATAGTTAAAACACACACTGAAAAGAATCTTAATTAAAGTCTTGTTTATAGATCTATAAGTTCATCGATTTTTGGGAGGACGATGGAACATTGAATGATCAACACTGGAGAGGAAGACCAAAATATTGGTGTCTGATGTTGTGAAAAGAAATGCGTTATCTGTTATGTAAAGGAATATGAACACTTTATCCTATGGTACTCTTCAAAGAATTTAGACAGAGGACTTAATTATGAAAAGAGAGACTGTGCTGTGCGTACCAAAAATTCGTAAACGTACACGTGTATAATTTTTTTTTAATGTTAATCGTTTGAATGTATAACGGCGTGTATCTATTACAACCAAAGTTGCACATAGTATAAAATCCAATATTTTCACAAGTATAAATCACGTTGAATGGAAATTTTTATGCATGATTTGAAATTATAAAAGCTTTTGTCACTTATAATTTTGTGGTTTTAAGTCAACTAGTGTTAATTTTATCGTGACATTACTTTTGGATCAACCCTTGTACTTATTGTTAAAAATGTATACAATAACCTGAATTTATATCAAAACATACTTAAAGATAACTAATTGCCATGCAGTCAAATTTAAAAACTAGTGCTCAAAGGTATCTTACCGAACTGCAGTAGTTCCCTACAATAGAAAACAAATGCTGAAAAAATCTAGTGTTATATTGATGAACACGTCGTTTATTTGATCATGCTCTGAATACGGATTTGAATAATAACTTATTGCCAATTGGGCTTCTTGTTGTATCATAACATGCGAATTTTTTATGTGATTATATCTATCAACTTATAAAAAATCAAATTTTATTAAATTTTATTAATGCACAAAATTAGTATTTATTTATTGCTTAAACATATTTTATTACACATTCTCTGTTTACTTCAATTTTATGATATCGTATCAAAACATCGATTTTAAAATATTATTTTTAGAATTAGATACAAACAAATCAATATAGACGTTCTGATGTAAAACAATGATATATGTTTGCTTAGGCGGTATATGAATGAAAGGGATGGATAACAAACAACGGTCGATCTATAAAAAACTTATAAAAAGAAATATGGTATGCTGAGGACATGAAGACGGAAAATAAGAAATGGAAATATAACAACATACAGACGTGTTCCTATTGAAAGATTCTGACATGCATATCGATCTGATGCTTGTAAATCATAGAAACAATCTTGTTTTAAACAATTGTGTAAATTGACTTAGCATAACAAATATGATATTATGCATATGTTTTGAAAATAATGGATACGTTAAATCTAAATATCATAATAAATTGTGTTGACCTGTGATAATTGTAAAAAGGTAAAAAATACCTTGAATATTAATCTACTTCATGGTGAAAATAATTAAATATATTCCTCATAAATTCATTAAAAAAATATAGGTAAACAAATGTAGCTTTATTGATTGGTACATCGGCATACGTAAAGGTGCCACAATAAATAAGCTTTAATTTAATCTTTGTGTGAAAATTTCATTATTTTTCTACATTGTCTTTAAAAAATAATAAAAGAGATGTAGCCCTTTCATAAGGTCAATCCATAGAAAATAGACTTAACAGAAAAGCATATCGACCTCGCACTTTGTGATCAGGCATAAAAGGGATCAAGTAGTAAAATATTGGTTTAGAATGACTTTTCATACATCTTGTAATTAAATATAAAGGAAATTGTCACAGTATCAAAAAGACAGTAAAACTAATTGATCAAAAAGATTAAATTTGTCCGGTTTATATTAAAGCTAAGGTAAGATCAAGGTCATTACGTTTTCTCTTGACATTAAGAATTAAAAAAATACTCTTACCAATCATTCGATGCCTACTTCTATTTCGAAAGACGAAATGATATTACCATTTAGGATCTATAAGATGACACTGAATTTGACTACGGATTTTTCCATTATTTCCTGATCATGACAAGGTGCATACGGCGGGTGTGACCGGTCAGCAGGGGATGCTCACTCCTCCATGGCACCTGATCCCACCTCTGATGTTTCGGAGGTCCGTGTTTACTCTGCTCCTATTTTTTATTATTGTTTAATGGACTTTGAGATTGAATATTGTTCGTTATCTCCACATCCTTCTCATGATATACATGTAATCAAACTGACAAAAATAAATTAACTAAAATGAATATCCGCAATATGCAAATCCGAATTTTAACATTTTCTTTTTTTTATGAAATGTTAGGTACTAGTATCTATGTATGTTTCCACTAGTTATTTTTTTTTGTAATACTACAGTATTAATATAGATATTATTACAAAATATTTACATTCGCTGTATTTTTCTACTAAGCCAACTGTGAAATTGATTTGAAAGTCATTTTTGTGTATACTCACGCGTAGAAATATACACGGGGAAACGTGCGTTAAAGTGACGTCACAATGAGGCTGCAGCGACGTTAGTAAAAATGCAGCGATATAGGACAGCGAGAAATTCAAATATTGAGTATATTTTAGTTGCTTCCAAACATGTAAAATGTAAATATAAGGAATGTTTTTAAGTTTTGTGTGAATTATTGGTGTGTGAATCACACAGACTTGCATGTAGGCATATTTTTCATGAAGCGCTAGCGCGCTTCATGAAATATGCCAACGTGACAAGTCTGTGTGATTCACACACCAATAACTCACACAAAACTTAAAAACATTCCTTAAATATATCCATTAGAAATATTTAAACAATCTTGATTTGAGATTTTTCACGGAAAAGAGCAACAGCCACGTTGAGCCTTATTTGGCCCTGAGAATTTCTGAAAAATCAAAACCGCTCAGTTTAGGTTGCAAATGCAGTATTTATCACTTGGAGTGTTGGTGACCACGTACTGTAAACCAACTTTTATTCGCGACGACTTTATTTCGCGATTTACTGCGGCTACACTCGTTCGCGACGACTAATTTTCGCGATCAAACCGTTTTTGAATCTGTTGTTAATACAACAAAGACTTTCAGGACCGGTTCGCGGCGAGAAATATTCGCGATGACGAGGCTCTCGCGAACTTCGCGAAAATTTCTCGCACGCGAATAAAAGTTGGTTTACAGTATCTATTAATCATGACGTAATTTTATATTCTAGTCAATGCATTATGACGTCATAAATTGCGTCATTTTTCTCGTATCCTGTAAATTCCTTTGAAAATGACCTAAAGTTGAAACATTTTTTCAATATTTCATATAGAGCACAACCTCTGATCCAAAATATGCAAATACATTATCAAAGCTCTGTTTCTGAAGATCAAAAAACATGTTGTTTTTTTTGGATCGTGGGGTGTGCTCATATTTTAATTCTTTGCTGAAGGTAGTCAAATACCCATATTTTCTGCAAATTTCACGAACATTGCAATTTCTCAAAGCCTGCTTTCCAATATGAGAATTCTCAAAATGAAATTTTGTTATAGAAAATGAAAGCACCAAGTGTCTATTTCATTTTAATATATGAAATGGAAAAGAGGGTGATAGTTTATTAATTGATATAAGTACAGGACCATTTTATGCATAAGATGTGCTCTTACTCTTTAAAAATATGAATATAATAACTTGCACCTGCACCAATACGTATACATGGAGTATGATGGCGATATAAACGTGCTAATATATTACCGAGGAAAATGTTTGAAAAACATTTTATGACAAAATCATCTATTCAACTTTCTGTTTCTATAACTTTAATATGGATGCGATATGGTCTATTCAAGGTTATACATGTAGGTGTGTGCAAAAACCTAGCTGTGTATATATCTCAGCTGATTCGATACGCAAGAGCATGCTCTATGTATGAGCACTTTCTAAAACGATGTAAATTATTCGATACACAAGAGCATGCTCTACGTATGAGAAATTTCTAAAAAGATGTGAATTATTGACAAGCAAGTTGATGACACAAAAATATCAGCAGTCTCGTTCAAAGGCATCATTTTGTAAGTTCTATGGTTGATACAATGGCCTTGTCAGCAAAAACAATTTATCATTGAGTCAAATCATGACTGACTTTTTCATACTAATTGTTTGTCAGTTGAACACTGAATACACTGAATTGACTACAGATTTTTCCGTTATTATCTGATCATGACAAAGAGCACACGGCTGGTGTGACCGGTGAGCAGGGATGCTCACTCCTCCATGGCACCTGATCCCACCTTTAATGTTTCGGAGGTCCGTGTTTGCTCTGCTCCTATTTTGTATTGTTTTTTGGATTTATTGATTGATTGATTGTATATTATTTAACGTCCCTCTCGAGAATTTTTCACTCATATGGAGACGCCACCACTTGCCGGTGGAGAGCTGCAAATTGAGTGTCCTATACTCGTCACTCATGGCCATTGAACAGGGAGCGATCTTTTTTGTGCCAGCACCTACTGCGACACGGGACCTCGATTTATACGGTCTCATGCGAAGGACCGGTCTCCATATCCCACAGTGGGATTTGAACCCGCGACGTATTGATTGACTCCTTACTTTGCAACTCTAGAGCAGACGCTCTAACCACTGCGCCACGCCGGCGACTTGTTTTATGGATTTTGATATCGAATACTGTTCATTATCTCCATATCCTTCTTCAGTGAACTTGTAAAATGACACCGGAGAACATAAACGTTTTTCTTGAACTAACGTCAAGGGTGCGGATTCCAATGAAAAGATCTATTCGAAATGTCAATGGGGATTTTGTGACTTTACGGCACATACACACGGTCCAATGCATAAAGTGTAAGTAAGATTAAATATCTTTATCATGTTTATAGAGGATATTTTTTAGCTGATACCGGGTATAACGTAATGTAAAGGTATTTAATTTATGTTCATATAAAACATGATAAATGGAAAATAAAAAAAAGCCTTACAATATACAAGTTTTGCTTTAAATGATTTTGAAATGTTCCTGCAATTTAATTGTTAAATTCTGAAATGTTTAATACTTACACCAGGGCTTGCACATTCCGTCGACACAAACTAGATTCCCAGGACAATCCTGCAACAATCGCTAGGTTCAAAATCACAAATATTTAATTAATTATATCAAAATTTTGTTAATGTTTATCGAAAATACAAATATGTTTTTCTTATTCCAAAATAAATGAAACGGATAATCAGTTTATTTTTCATTATTTCATTCGATTATTTCATGTGTATGATTGAGTTATTGAGGAAAAAATATATATTGTGTAAAAAAATTAGTAGTTGAAATCAAAGTTTGAGATTTTATTCACTTATCAGATATACATACTGGAGGACATAGCGGCCATAGTGCACCGACACTTGAAAACGTTAATAACAGGATACTCAAATGAAAAATCATATCTGCTCAAATCAAGGCTCCAAAGCTAGAAAATACACAAATATGTGATTTTGACTATTCTATTTAGAAGAAATATTTTCCAAAACCATTGGACCGATACTTGCACAGTTTGCACTACACATAGATAAATAAATGGGTGTGAGTAATAATATTTTCCGTTTTCTGTCGGTCGGAATTTGACAAATTATTGAATTCGAGTTTTAAGAAAAATTATCGTGAAAACCACTGCGTTTTGAAGCATTGCATAAAGAAAACAGGCCCTGGAAGATTTGAATTTTGAATTAATGGGGAATAGCTTGCAGTCCTAAAATTGGAAAAAAAATCTGTTATAAGATGGCTCTTGCTGGATTTACAGTTAGATACCGTAATATATTGTACATAATACGTTTTCTCACATATTCAGTTAGAAGAATTACAATTTTACTTTTTATATTTATAAGACGATATACATGAATAAGAAAGTAGTCAGTAAGATAAAAATTATGATCACTATTAAGAAGCAAAATATGCACAAAATATTGCATTGTATAATTTTTAAAGTAAATATGAAGAAAAGATAAAATATCCAGTTTTTGTATCATTATTCAAATGTGATACATATAAGTTTTTTTTTCAAAATCAATTCAAAATAAACAATAACAAACGCATGGTATAACGCAAATGTTTCTTACAATGAAGATGAAGATGATGGAGTTACATTTAATGAGTTTATATAAATGAAATATGTGGAGATAACAAACAGTATTCGAGCTCAAAAGTCCATGGAACATTACAAATCAAGGAGTAAACGCAGATCTCCAGAACATCAGAGGTGGGATCAGGTGCCATAATAAAATTCAATATACTAGTAAATATAATGTAATATTTTGAAATAATACAGAACTATTCTAGAAAATTAAAACTGTAGATTTATATGCATAGCTTAGAGAAAGGTTTTTGTTAAGGTACTTAAAAGTAAAGTCTTACCTTTCTATAGACGATCTCACAAGGTTACAGATAAACTGAGTAGTCTGAAGGTATTTATATATTATTCAAATAATAGAAAAAAAACTCCATAGATGTACAAAATAAGTTTGATGCATCGTACATATCTCCATTTAGGTTTGATAGATCACATGAATAATCACGTTATTGACAACTAGTTCTCTGGTATTTCCAATTTCATTCGTAAATAAATGTACAAATTGAGCCTTAAAATATATGCATTGTTAAAAACTAAACCAGTTCTGATCGGAATTTCAGTTACATGATTAAAAAATATAGTTTAATATTTTCAATATGTAGGATTTTTCGATGGGTTTACCTAAATACAAGCGTAAAACACGCACAAAACCTTATGATGTTTTTTTCATTCCTTGTATATAGACTGGAATATCCAAAGCTGTTATTCTTATTCCACGTGTAACTAAAATAAGGTATTCACAGTATGGAATACCATACCAGTGCATTTCTTTATCATGGCAGAAAAACGTTTTTTATTCTAATCAATTTGAATGTCCAAAGGTTTAATTTATGCACAGTTTTTAAATTTTTACATTTTCGCTTAAAAAATAGTAATTATTCATTCTTTTATTGTTCAACGGATTTTATAACGACAACAAATGTTTTTATAATTTTCATGAAGCATGCCTCATTATGTCTTATTTTCGACCAAACAGATTGTAACTTTTTAAAAATCTTTTTTTATTTTCTTACAATGCATAATGTCAATAAAACATTGATTTATAAATACATATATGATTAAAATCAGTGAAATTCTGCAAGATGTGGAAACAATTTATAATCTGCATCTCTAAAAATTATGGACAGGAACAAAACACTTCATGCAAAACTAATTTGAATCAATATAAAACAGATGGAAAACAAAAGGTGATTTAGCTCAAATGTCCATCGAAGAAAAACAAATTCGGGAGCAGTCTAATATGCAAGCAGGTACATGCATTTGTTGTCAAAATATCTTAATAATTTCTAGATCACATCAATTTTCTTTTCTCATGTACATTTTTTAAAACTAATTCTGCTTCATCTGAGTGCAAAAATAGGTCTGCTTATAGAAAGGCAAAATAAGAACACTGGAAAAAGTGTACTTTTTTCTATCAATAAAAATTTGATAGTGTCAACACTATAAGGAGCATAGTGCGGGTGAGACATGTTTCGATGGATGCTCAGGGGATGCTAACTCCTCCATGGCACCTGATCCCACTTCTGATTTTCCTGGAGGTCTGCGTTTGCTCTGCTCCGGATTGGTATTGTTTTAATAGACTTTGAGTTTACATATTGTTTGTTTTCTCCATTTTGAAAGATTCTCCATATTTCTTTAAAATATAAATTTAACATTTTTTCGTTGTTTACTAAATTATGCTTACTTGACCAAATATAAAGTTGATATCACTTCTTTAGTGAGAAAGGCACTTTTCTCCTATACAGCAAAGATATTTTAATTCTTGAAGAAAAACATGTTTATGTGATATTAAGATTATATTTCTAGTATGATAAATTCTATGAGGTAAGAAGAAATAATATACGTCTTTGTATTTAATATGAAGAAGAGTAACTCAAAACAATAATGCATTTTTTAAATATTTAAGTAAAGTTGCCTTTTAATTGATATGGAAAATAATTTTGTTACATTTAGTTTTTGGCGTTCATTGACAGATTGTTTACTTTTTACATGTTTTACAGAATGAATTAGATATAATCCATTTTTGGCAACACCTGACTAAAAAAAAGCTATAAATAAATAAAAATCATTGTTTTCATGTGCATCATTGAATGATATTTTTTTTGTGTGTTTTGGATTTTATTAATTTTCTCACATTTTTGGAGAGTATAAATTATCTTGTCATAAATTGTCTTTGAGAAAGAGGATGCAAATATTAATTAATTTAATTATCGCAATTGACACTCCCTTTTTCAATGGTTGATTATAAAAAAATAATGAAGAATTGACATTCTAATGCTTTTGAATCTAAACATTATTAAGACAAATCAGATCAAATTATACTTTATTGATGACATTCAGTTTTGAAAAGTTTATGTTGATAGCGAATTCAAGCTAAGGTATTCTATGTATTCAAGCTTAAACGCTCCATTTTGTAAAAGAAAATGAGGCAGAACTAACAAGGACCTCCAATTACCAGTGGTGGGATCAGGTGCCATGGATGAGTGCGCATCCCCTGTCGACTGTCACACGGTACTCACACCCACCGTGTGCTATTAGTCATGATCCGGGAAATAACGGGTAACTCTATCGACAATACAGTGTGTATTGAATGACCTAACAGTAAGTATGAAGAAAGTATTTGATTTGATAGTAAATTCTTTGCTGACAACGTCATATAACCGAAACGATTATTTTAATTAGCAATGTGTCACCTATTCCAAACAATTTTTTCCACTAGAAAGACTGCAAAGTGCAAAAAATAAAAAAGTAACCATTACAACAATTTTTTCAACAAAAATTACGAAAAACCCACGCATTATCAATCCATGGATTTTCCTACGGTTATTCTTTACTGCAAAATACTGATTTATTAACACAGTTTTCTTGTAACCTGCAGCTGTAATAAACCAAACATAATGAATTTCATTTTCGATTCTTTTTTCTGGTTCTTATCTTAAATGCTGTAAAATCCGTCAATGTATATTTAAATCTTTTGAAAAATATCAGGTAGAATGTGTTTATCAATTGAACAAAAATTAAGTCCTGATCAAGATCACCGATTTTCAAAAACTTCCAAAACAAACAATTACAATTTACCACCTTGATCAGTAATTGGCCGTTCTTTTCATTACTAGTAGTTAAATATAAAACATTTTAACCAAATGTTCATAAATTATACACTTTCAGTAACTTTATTTAGTGACCTATTGTTCCCATTTATTTAAAGATAGATGGCTGGGAAAATCAAATTTTATATTTGTCAAGGAATCTGGGGAATATTTGTTGAAAAGTTCTGAAATTCTCTTCAAATTGATTATATATTGAAGTCGCATATTAGGAGATTGAGGGGCAAAATGAAAACCATATATCCTTCAATAAATCTGAAATGAAAAAAGAATTAGATAGATTACATGATCAGTACGTACTGGTTCCTACCGACAAAGCAGGTAACAACTTTGTCTTCGTTTGTAAGGTTCATTATGTTAATTGCATTTTAGAAAAACTTGGATTTAATTCTACAAAGGGTAATCCTACTTATACTTATACTTCCCTTTCTAAGGAAGAAATTCTTCAAAATCACGTGTCAGTTTTGAATTCTTTTAATATTCCACAGAGCCAAAATGAATTTGAACTACCTTATATATATTGGATTCCGAACTTCATCAGAATCCTTACAAAGATACATTGCAGGTTCCTGTAAATGTTCAACCAAGCCTCTTTCATTACTCCTCACTAAGATATTGACAGTAGGGAAGGAAAAACTTTAAGGGTACTGTTCAACTATATATTCAAGAAGTGGTGTGAATCAGATGTGAATACTTAAAAATTCTAAAGAACTCTTTGACAATTTGAAATCGCAAGACTTTACAAAAATCACCAGCTTAAAAACGTACGACTTTTCAACTTTATACACAACAATTCCCCACGACAAATTGAAATCCAGGCTTTCTGATATCATTGACAGCTGCTTCTTCAATAAAAATGGAACTCGTAAATTTAATTACCTCGCCATTGGTCATTTGCAAAATTGTTTTGTTAAAACAGATTCTGATTGCATACATAAGTACTCTGAAGTTAACATCAAGAAGATGCTTGAGTTTCTGATTGACAATATCTACATGTATGTGGTTTTTGGAGACCAGGTATTCCAACAAAATATTGGAATTCCAATGGGTACAAATTGCGCTCCGTTATTAGGAGACTTATTTTTGTATTCATATGAAGCAGAATTTATGCAAAATCTTATGCGTGAAAAGAAGAAAACACTTGCTGTGGCCTTCAACTCGACATTTAGATATATCGACGACGTATTGTCAATTAACAATGGTAATTTCCATTCCCATGTCGATGCAATATATCCTGGTGAGCTTGAGATAAAAGATACCACAAAGTCTAACACTTCTGTTTCATACTTGGATATTTTACTTGAAAAAGACGCTAATGGTAATCTAACAACCAAACTATATGATAGACGTGATGCCTTTAACTTTTCTATCGTCAACTTCCCTTACTTATGCAGCAATATACCTTCATCACCTGCATACGGAGTATATATATCTCAGTTGATTCGATACGCAACAGCATGCTCTACGTATGAACAATTTCTGAAACGAGGTAAATTATTGACAAGCAAGTTGATGAAACAAGAATATCAGCAGTCTCGTTTAAAGTCATCATTTTGTAAGTTCTGTGGTCGAAACAATGATCTTGTCAGCAAATACAATTTATCATTGAGTCAAATGCTGACTGACGTTTTTCATACCAATTGTTTGTCCATAATTTATACACTGAATTGACGACGGATTTTTTCCGTTATTTCCTGATCATGACAAGGAACACACGGCGGGTGTGACCGGTCGGCAGGGGATGCTCACTCCTCCATGGCACCTGATCCCACCTCCGTTGTTTCGGGGGTCAGTGTTTGCTCTGCCCTTATTTTGTATTGTTTTATGGACTTTGAGATTGAATACTGTTCGTTATCTCCATATCCTTCATTGTTCAAAAAACACATGCAAATCCTATTTTGTTATTTATTTCACAAATATGTCGACTCTTCTGTTTTATATTTGTCAACCTCCTCAATAGACAAAAGTTATGAAGGTCCAAAATTGTGAATTTAATGAAAATAGTTTTAAAATATACTTTTTAAAGACCCTCTGTAAACCGGTGCAAAAAGTTTTTTGGACATTGAGAAAAATAAATTGTATAAAAGTTTTTATATTGAGCTTATTTATTTAATTTTGTTTTTTAATAAATTTTAACTATATGGTTAAGTATTATAATATTCTTCAAATATACTGAAATAGCTGTATTAAGTATAATCATATACAGTCAATATGCACATCTCTTTTTGGATTTAATAGGTTGGAAAATTCAAATGAATTAAAGAGAGGTAACATTGAATAAGCATATCTTTAATTCATTTTCTCCCAACAGTTTTTTTTTCAAATGCTTTTTTTTCCTTCGATAAATTTCTGTATTTCAGAGGAGGAATCTTGTCAATTATTTATAATCCTGCTAGGAGAAAAATAGCTATTTTTAAACATGGCGTGAGGAAAACCAGGTAGGCCGTTTGAGATACTACTGTTTATAAGAATTCAGTATTATAATATAACTTAAGCCTTAAATTAGGAGTCTCAGCATTACTGCCACGCTCAACAAATTAGACTGTACGGAATCCCATTCACTGCAGTGTTCTTCTCTCCACGTCAAATGCTTCTTATGCCAGTAAGCCAAATAGTGATTCTGATAAGCTTTGTCAAATCGGTCCAGTTTGGTTTCTAATATAGCTATCATTGTGTAAAGCAGATACAACGCAGCATCGTGGGTCAACGTAAGAATACTTTGTAGTGCCTCTTTGTGCGTTTTCACCCTATACATGTCATTTATCTTAGAATAACACAAGGCTTTCAGGAATATTGAATACGGTTGAGGAGGAAAAGAGATAAATGCAGATGTATCTTTCATTAGAAGAATTTCAAACGCTATTTCCTTCGGGTGAATTGGCATCGTCCGAAACACTTCAAAATCGTACGAAACTGCCATTGAGGCTTTTTGAATTCTTGATAAATTACCATTACAGAAATTAGCAATGTATTCCTCGCCCATTGCATCTGGATACCTCGAGCTTACATAAAGAACACCTCGATTGTCATCTATGAAAACTTCATATTGTCGGATAATTTTTAAAGCGTCGCAATAATTTCCCATACAGTAAAAGGCGGTTGCTAAAGTTAGCCTTCCTCTACTTATATCAGCTGAATTTGTAAGTTTCATCAAGCCAAGTGCCAGTCTGATTTGTCTGTATCGGAAACGTGCACATTTACGGGTGTCATTCAGACCTTTATAAAGAAAGATCAAAGCTATGTGTTGTAGAATTTTATACATGTAGAGGGTGACGGTATCATGCATTAAGGTATCCAATTGCGATCCCTCTGCAAGTAAAAGGCCTACTGCATTGAAAAACTCTTTATCAAGACCTCTGAAGTTTGGGTGACCCTGAACGATGGATTCCAAATGAGAGAAGAATGCGCCATCTTCGATATCTTCCTTTGGTGTATTAGAATCATTCCGTGTTCGAGTATTCAATAGTCTGAAATCCTCATCCGGGTCAGTGACATAAGATTCGCAGGGGGCCTCTAGAATCTGTAGTCTTACTCTTTGCAGGGCTTCTTTCAAGTTGTTTAGGGATGGACAAGTCAAGAGGCACCTCCAACCCTCTCCATACAGCTCTGACAAATGAATAAAAAGGGATTCACGCTCCACTTCATCTAGCTTGCCAAGAAACATATTGTTTTCTCTTACAAAATAGTTAGGACAACATCCATTGGAAACCCAGGAAATTAATCGTTTGAAGCAAATTTCTATACAAGAAACTAGGCGTTCTTGTCTCCACCATTCCTTTGGTGTTTCTTCAATACACCAAAATAAAACCGTTTTCATGAAATACGAACACAAAACGTTTCGGGTCTCCCGGAATGCCTCTTTGACTAAAAGTTTGAATATGCCATAAACCAAAAACTGTGTATCATTAAATGTATAAACTAATCGCTTTTCTGCAACTGAAAATGACAATCGCCAAGACATCGGGTCAACACACCAAAGTCCTTTTCCGTCAATGAATGTACGACCAATGGGCACCACATGACATCCTTTATTGTATATGTCCCTCACTAAGTGACGCTCTGGCCATCCATGTGGCCTTCTTCTGTGGTACCATTCCATTGCATCAGAAGGCCAGTGCGGGCAGCTTAAACAGTGTGCGTCATCCTGCTCCGTTCCATGCTGCGCTACTCTCAGTACACAGGGCCCATGTGTTTTCTGGTTTTCTCCTACATAAGATTTTATATACGCGTTACTTGATATGTACAACGTTCCACATTCACGTACCACTGCCGATTGCAAGTGTTGTTCTGCTTTGTGTGGAGTGAGCAATATTAATTTTGCGTATCCCCTTTGAATATCTGCATATTTGTCGATTTTGATGGCACAAAACTTATTGGGTATTCTATCTGGAGTTTCTGATACCATCGCAGTTTTATCTATATACATCCTATCAACGTCTATTCCACGCATGCGGAACCCCTCGGCCCAACTCCCTGTCTTAACAACCTCCACGTTTCTTCCATAATACTGAATGTCCGACAAAATATCATCCACACGCCTATTCAACCTTTGAACTGGCAAAAAACCGACTGGGTTTGATAAACTGTCCGCCAAAAGTCTGCATAAATGGTCGTCATCTTCCCACATTGTTATCAAATAGTAATCCAGAAGATGATTTATTTTGCTGTATTATAAATGCTGTGGTTCAGAAAACCCAAATAATAATCGTATAACATAAGAGGTGCTAACCTTCTACATAAAAAATTCTGATCGAAAGAGGAAGAGGAAGTTCTTGTATTGTACATGTATGTCCTTGTTGTAGAAGAAAATGACTATGCCCTCTTCCTGTCACTGAAATTATTTTTGCGTTAAGTCTGACGCATCTGCTGAAGAACTAATTATATTTGTCTCTAAAATGCATGCTGTTACCCTGAACACCTTCTGTACCCATTCCAATTATTTTATATTCTATAATAAAATTATTGGAAAAAATAAAGAAGAAACTTCACTTGTAACAGTGTACATGTATTTATTTTTTATTTTAAAAAAAAATTAAGTACAGATATCATTAGATGTGTTGAGAATACAGGGTTGTTTTTCATCTTTTTCTTTCCGTCTCTCTTTTCTTTTATTAATTTTTCATTTTATTATATCTTTTTTTTAAATCTACAAGTAAGGGAGAACGAATCATCCATCATGCCGCGATGAAATTTAAGAGTCATTCTCTGTAAGAATCAAAGAATTTAGAAAAATTTTGGAAATGGTACATCACAGATTTTGATGATTTTTTGCATGCAATGTAGAAACACCATGTATAGATTATTGGGGTTAATTTTTTATTTTGAGTCCCGGTTGCCATGGTAACCAAAACCACCATTTTGAGGCCAAAAATACAGAGCAACCTACGGAAAGTATACCATCTTCATCAAAAATTTCTACTTTCTGTATATTATTTACAGATTTAATTTTTGCCTACTCTGATAGACTATTTGTTGGAGTAACTACCACAACTGATGAAATTATTCAGTAGTTGGTCATAAAAGAGTGAAAAGAGTGAATTTTTCAAAATTTTACAAATTTGAAAAAAACCCCAATTTTTGGCATTTTCTAAGCATAGTAGCAAGAAAACGCGGGCAACCCATAACAAACAACTACCATCACTGAAAAGGTCATTCCTAACTCAACAAAATATAAAATTTCTAGAGAGGTATTATTTCTTAAAATAAGATAAAACGAAAACAAAAATGGTTGCTATGGAAATTTTGGATTAATTTGTAGATTCAACATTTGGCTCCTTTTTGTGCATCATAACTTTAAAAAGGTCAAAAGTAAAGCAAATCACACTACTAAACATCATAATTTTACAATATTATGATAAATATGTAAGTTCATAAATTAAACAAAAATAATTTGTTACTATAGCAACCAAAAAGTCAGGAAAAATCACTATAGCTATTGACGTTGTCATTATGCGGAATCTGTGGCCTCAGTGCATGATTTAATTTCTTCAATTTTAAATAGATAACTTTTATATTTGTTATTTCACTTATATACATTTCAAAGAAAAATAAATAAAAATTCAAACGTCTAAAATCACGTTGCTATGGTAACCAAATAGTTTTTGAACAATTCCTTATATTGGTTGCTATCACAGATTTTGTTATACTGACAAGTATACAACAAATAAAATTATAGCTTCATTCATTATTTTTTTTCTCTTTTTCAGTAAAATAAACTGAATTTGATTGTAATTCATAATTTATTTTTAAAAATGGTTGCTAAGGCAGCCAATAGTTCAGGAAAATCCTTTTCATTGATATGTTTTATATACAAAATCTACTGCTTTATTGCACGATTATGTGTCTTCTTCAATAAAATAAATTCCATAAACCTTGTCATTTTACTAACATGAAAATAGACTAGAAATTCAAAATTTAAAAAAACAAACAGTTGCTATGGTAACCAGATAATTCAGGAATGATCCAAATAAGTATTGATGTACCAGTATACAAAATTCATAGCAATGCCACCAATGTTTGTTTATACTTCTAATTAATTTATTTACCGGGACAAAAACAGATGAACTCAAACTTAAACTGACATAATTATATCTGAATTACTGCAGCAGGATTTGTTTCCATGGAAACAATAAATACCTACTTAAAATCATGACCGATCTTTTGGAAGCAACTTGCTTTATTAATTGAAACATATATAACATGTCCCTACCCCCGGGGGTCATGATTTGAACAATTTAGAATCTATACTACCCCAGGATGCCTCCACATAAGTTTCATCTTTTCTAGCCCAGTGGTTCTTGAGAAGAAGATTTTCAAAGATTTTTCCAATATATTTCAATGTAAAACTTTGATTCCCTATCGTGGCCCCGCCCTACCCCCGGGGGTCATGATTTGTACAATTTAGAATCTACACTCCCCCAGGATGCTTTCAAAAAGTTTCATCTTTTCTAGCCCAGTGGTTCTTGAGAAGAAGATTTTCAAAGATTTGTCCTTTATATTTCTATGTAAAATTTGGATTCCCCATTGTGGCCTTGCCCTACCCCTGGGGGTCAAGATTTGACCAATTTAGAATCTACACTACCAAAGGATGCTTCCACATAAGTTTCATCTTTTCTGGCCCAGTGGTTCTTGAGAAGAAGATTTTCACAGATTTTTCCTATATATTTCTATGTAAAACTTTGATTCCCCATTGTGGCCCCGCCCTATCCCCGGGGGTCATGATTTGAACAATTTAGAATTTACACTACCCCAGGATGCTTCCATATTAGTTTCAGCTTTTCTGGCCCAGTGGTTCTTGAGAAGAAGATTTTTTAATGACCCTACCTTATTTTTGTCTTTTCTTGATTATCTCCCCTTGTAAGGGGACTTGGTCCTTCAGTTTAACAGTTTAAATTCCTTTTTACCCAAGGATGCTTTGTACCAAGTTTGGTTAAAATTGGCCGAGTGGTTCTTGAGAAGAAGTCGAAAATGTGAAAAGTTTACAGACGGACGGATAGATGGACAGACGGACGACGGACAAAATGTGATCAGAAAAGCTCACTTGAGCCTTCGGCTCAGGTGAGCTAAAAATGATGAGGTTTTTTTCCTCTAATATTTAAATACTAACAAGATCCATAGTCATATTCCACTTTTATGATATTGCTTTCTGATGACAGTATTTTTCATTCCCTTATTTGGCCCCCAGGGTAAAAATTGTACCTTGTATTTTGAAGTTCTAAACAAGGGCTTGCCATAATTGACTGTATATTGAACTATGTGTTTGAGGCACAGGAGTTCGCGTACCTATCAATTATACCGAAATTTTCAGTAAATAAAAAAATGCGTATATACCTTTTTTATAATAATTGAACACAAAAGTTTTAGTAGCTGACTATATTGTACCTTGTGTTTTTAGATTCCTAACAGGGGCTTTAGATAGCTGACAGTATATTGTACCTTGTGTTTGAGATTCCTAAACAAGAGCTTGAGATAGCTGACTGTATATTGTACCTTGTGTTTGAGATTCCTAAACAAGAGCTTGAGATAGCTGACTGTATATTGTACCTTGTGTTTGAGATTCCTTAACAGGGGCTTTAGATAGCTGACTGTATATTGTACCTTGTGTTTGAGATTCCTTAACAGGGGCTTTAGATAGCTGACTGTATATTGTACCTTGTGTTTGAGATTCATAAACAAGAGCTTGAGATAGCTGACTGTATATTGTACCTTGTGTTTGAGATTCCTAAACAGGGGCTTGAGATAGCTGACTGTATATTGTACCTTGTGTTTGAGATTCCTTAACAGGGGCTTTAGATAGCTGACAGTATATTGTACCTTGTGTTTGAGATTCCTAAACAGGAGCTTGAGATAGCTGACTGTATATTGTACCTTGTGTTTGAGATTCCTTAACAGGGGCTTTAGATAGCTGACTGTATATTGTACCTTGTGTTTGAGATTCCTTAACAGGGGCTTTAGATAGCTGACTGTATATTGTACCTTGTACCTTGTGTTTGAGATTCCTAAACAGGGGCTTGAGATAGCTGACTGTATATTGTACCTTGTGTTTGAGATTCCTTAACACGGGCTTTAGATAGCTGACAGTATATTGTACCTTGTGTTTGAGATTCCTAAACAAGAGCTTGAGATAGCTGACAGTATATTGTACCTTGTGTTTGAGATTCCTTAACAGGGGCTTTAGATAGCTGACTGTATATTGTACCTTGTGTTTGAGATTCCTAAATAGGGGCTTGAGATAGCTGACAGTATATTGCACCTTGTGTTTGAGATTCCTAAATAGGGGCTTGAGATAGCTGACAGTATATTGTACCTTGTGTTTGAGATTCCTAAACAAGGGCTTTAGATAGCTGACTGTATATTGTACCTTGTGTTTGAGATTCCTCAACAGGGGCTTGAGATAGCTGACAGTATATTGTACCTTGTGTTTGAGATTCCTAAATAGGGGCTTTAGATAGCTGACAGTCTGTGTATGAATGGCACTTGCTTCCTTTCCCTTTAACGTCCTTTTCTCTTCCTCTGTCCTCTCATTTAATGTCTGTCTCCACATTTTCAATAGGTACTGTGACAGAAAATAAGAGCTTAGTCTCATTTTAAAGTTTCCAATATATTCTCAAAGTTAGGATTAGCTGATTAATTGACATTTATATCATTAGCTCCCATGTAGTTTAAGATAGTCAAGGATATTACTGTAGATTGGCAAACAATCATGATGGTTTTAATTTCCCTATGTTCTCGATTTATCATTTTTCCGCAAAATTTAACACATCATGAATGCTATTATAAGTGTTTAAAAACACATAAATGCTAATACGAAATTTTAATTAATTTCTTGCAGCGTGAAATTAAAACCATCATAAAGGGTGCTTCTCAAGATATCATGAAATTTTAAAACCATGGAATTAAAACGACTTACAGTATGTTATTCTGTATTTTGCATTGTTTTCTTTCTTTACCTACTTTCAGAAATCTCAGAATTATATCAGAGTTTTTCCCTGAGTCACCTTTTCCTATTTCTTCTTTCATTTTCTATTCATAAAAAAAATGTTACAGCTTATATTTAGATATACAAAAAACAGAAACATGCATTTTAACTAATTACTTCAATAAAACTAACTTTCTGTAAAAAGTTTGGCTTATGTCCAAGAACAGTATGTTTAAACAAGCCTGACTATTTTCTTTTCAAAGCTTTTCCATTAAAAAATTCATATATATAATCAATCATCGAGAATCTCAGTGATCATTATCTTAAAAACATATAGATATATCAAGGTGATTTGTAAGCCCCAACCACTTTTTCTTCAAGTATTTTAACCTCCATACCTTGAGTTATTGGTTTTGTTAAATTTCTATTCCTTTGTCCCATTTAGTTCCAAAAAACAAAGTTTAATTGTATTAATTAAGTTGGAAACGGAAGACCTTCTACTGATTCTGTTGGTAAAGATTATTATTCTTTTTTTTCCTTCTACTTCCTAGACGACAAATTTGAAGCCTCATATCTCACTCATTTCGCAATAGATTTCGCTCAAATTTTCAGAGTTTATAGATGTTACTAAACTCTATTAGAATGTTGTCTAATATTTCAAAAATTCACTTCCGATTTTGAGTTATTTCCCTTTAAACGAAAATTTATAGGCTTTCATTTCCAGATAAAGGCTCAGAGACCACAAAGGCTGGAACAGAAATTCTACTAATTTTAGATAATAGAAGGATTGAAGTTGTGCACATCGGTTTTTGTTTTTCGATTTCTGTATTCAAAATGGCGCTACATAGGGGTAAAAAATTAGAACGCCTAAAAGAGCCAAACCGGAAGTAGTCAGAAAATGCATATTTTTGCCGTTCTTGACACGTTTTTGGGAAATATTTGTCACTGGAAGTATAAAACTTAATTTTCCGTCCGTCGATGTCACTTCCGGTCGAACAGAAAGTAGCAAAAATTGCTTACTTTTGCAATTATCAACATAGATTTGGAAGATTTAAATCATTAGAGACGTCATTTTTCTTTTTTTTTTTAAATAAAAGTTACTTCCGGTCAAACAGGACGGAAGACCTACTCGTTGCTTTGCAACGAGCTCGGCTCTAGTTTTGTTTAAAATTTATGGTTTGTGGAATACACTTTTACCGAATTAAGTGAGGACTGAATAAAGTGTAGCTAAATGTCCTCCACCATGGTATCCGTCATCTTTGATTGAGACATCATTTGACTTTTTGCCACCTTCGCCCGACGTGGCAGCTTCTACCATTTCTTTGAAATAGTCTTCGTCCACGTTGTCCATAGCTGCTTTGAACTCATTCCTGAAACCCTCCTGTTAACAGAAAATGCCAAACATTGGTAATATACAAGCATAGATCTATGTATTTTGTATCTACCTGTATCCTAGCAATATTGGGTACATGTAATTATTGAGACCCACCTTTGTGATAGATGCTCATTACAGAAAACATGGGGGAAAACATCTTTGTTTGAAAGCACAAATCATTTATATCTGTAAATTGTGTATTGAAACTATTGCAGTATTATCTAAAAAAAAAAAAGCTTGAACAAATCTTAACTAAAACTATGGTTTTCTTTTGAAACAAATAACATACCTCTCTGGCATCAGGGCCGTCAGTTTCCAGTCTTTTTAGTCGAAGATAAGCTTCATAATCACTCTCCCCAGAGAGTCGGATAGGCTCGTGTCTCTCTCTAAGTCTTCTTATTGGACTTTTACGAGAAGCACTGACTTCTACAGTTGACGGTTTACTTGGACATTTAAACTTGTATCATGTACGGAAGTACAGAATTGATAATGCATAAGAAAACCTTTCTAGTGGTCATAGGTATGGTGTTAGGGGCACTTACGTGTGAAGACCGGGAGTTGAGGGTAGGTTGGTTGTCGTTTTCTTCAAAGACAACTTATATTGCATTGAAATAACCCGTTATTTTCGTTTAATGAAACATTGAGCTAAATATTTATGTCATAAAAAAGCTACCGTACATAGCCCTAGTGTAAAAGTAAGCGTCAACTGTGAAAGTCAGCGCTCCTCGTAAAAGTCCAATACCTGTCATTATAAAGGGACTGTCACTCTGTCAGCATTCAAAACCATGATCAATATCTTTGCCATTTACTTTTTTGACAGATTCTTCCAAAGAAATTTTTAGTGCATTTCAAAAGTTTGAACAAATTTTCCTTTAAGGGGGATGTACAAGCCATATTGGATCTAGTCTGCTGTAAACTAAGAAATACCAAGAATGCGCTTAATACTCTACTAAACTAGCTCAAAGTTACTCAAAGTGCTAATGCACTAATTACCTACAGTTAGAGACCAAAATTAGTAAATAATTAAGTTTATTTTGTCTTAATTAGAAGAAAATTAATCATGTTAGAACTGCGCAGCTACAGCATTCATGAGATGAAAAATGCATTGAAAATGGAGTTAGTTTGATTCATTGATAATATGGCTACAACCATTTGTTTCGTTTTTTTCTTGTCATTATCCATAATTCTTGAAAATTTGATTTTTCATACGGGTGTATTCCTGAGGCCATGTGTTTATTTCGTCCGCCATTCCTCTGTCACACAGAGTTCGAATAACAATGATTTTAGAATAAATGCGACCATAATAACATCAAGACAAGAAATTACTAAGTAATAATCATCAGGTTATATTACTTACTACTTTTATTTGTTGCATCGCATCGTCTGATTAATGAAAAAA
The DNA here is from genome assembly GCF_032062105.1 of Saccostrea cuccullata. Taxonomy (NCBI): domain Eukaryota; kingdom Metazoa; phylum Mollusca; class Bivalvia; order Ostreida; family Ostreidae; genus Saccostrea; species Saccostrea cuccullata. The sequence continues at coordinate 22,991 of NW_026931064.1, read as the reverse complement.
CGCGATTTTAACCTCACTCCAGCAAATCGGGAAAAACTGTCCTGTTTACAACTCGAAATTCCTCGTTAATATTATTCCACTAAGCACATGGTTGGCATGTGTATATATCTGCTGACGTTTATTACCATGATTATATTTAATTTTTATGGAACAAGTCTTGATAATTTGTTGGTTTCTTTAAAACTCAAGAAAAAAAGATAAAAATGTCCTAAACATTTGTGTTTACGGAGGGTCTTTTTTCTGTGGCGATAGAAGTTATTTTCAAATGGGGCACTGCAAGGAGGATGCTTAGCATTTAATTTGAAAATGTTAAACAATATGCAGTGCATGAAAAATAAATTGTAATTACATGTCTTACATTCGAAAAGTTGGTACTTACGTCTATTTTGTTTAGAAGTTAGATAGAAAAAATAGGCAGTTATAGGATTTCCTTCAGGCACCTCACATAAATAGCTAGAATGTTTGCAATGACCCACACATTGTATGGGGTCATGTTTGGACACAAAAAAGCATCATGTCTCATTATGTTGACAACGTTGTAAGCTCTCGCTCATTGAACATACGAAGCTTGATAAAATATAATGAGTTGTTTCTATGAAATTTAGAAGCGAGCACAATGTTTGCAAAGAAAGGTCCATTGCATATGCTAGTCTATCATCGCAAAAAAAGTGAGTGTTAATCCCCCCCCCCCTCCGCCCCGAAAATCCTATGTTTGTTTTTCAAAATAGTGTCAAAGATTAAAAAAAATTGCATTACTAAGTATGTGATGGAACATGTACTAGCTTTATAAGACCACTTGTTATAAAAATATTTGGTTGCCCTCTCTCCCGATCTACTACCTAGAAATGGCCCGACTCATTTTTTTAACATCCCATTACACGATATTTTTTTCTTTTTCTTCCGTCAACAATTCTGTTTAAATTTTAAGGAATTTTTTTCTCACCTATAAATACGGACCCAATAATTTTTCCCTGAGTTGGGAGGACCACCAAACATCATTTTAAAGATGTTTATATGTTGATTTTTTTCTCTTTACTTTGTACATTTGTAATTTTGAAAATATGGGCAAATAGAAAAAAAAATTATTCATTAAATCTCCTAACCCACTCTGAATGATTTCATGCCTTTTCAACTGTTGCTCCTCTGTAATGAAAATTGTAAATGCATGTTTATTTGACACAGTATACGAGTGGTGATAAAAAAGTAAACAATATCTTAGGTATTTGATATTTATATTATTGTTGAAATATTCAAGTATTTTTCAAAGTGTAAAATTTTAATTGAAGGTCTTTGATAGAATATTGCTGTTAAAAAACACATCCCTTTTCAAACTTGCTTTCACCGGGCAACATAACAAGTATCATATTTAACCACCTGCCTTCCTTCACTAAAACGATATCCAATCATTGATTAAAATTATAGGAGGCCATTTAATAAACTGTGAACAAATTCTTATACGCTACTTCAAAGGCATTTCTAAGATATACATGTGCCATAAATATTATAGTCGTTTGTTGAACGAGTTTCACTGAGACAACCATTTTTCGTCAAAAGTACCTGAATAATGACGTCATTTTCAGATTGTGACATCACAAACAAGGAAGAAAACTTCAGCATATGCTATTTATAGAACTTGTGTTTGGCTATCTAATCTGAATTGTGGTTTTGTAGATATAGAGATATTTCGCGAACTTTTTGATAACGCTTCGTACTAGTAGGTACTAAAACAAGGTCATTCGTATCAATTTTTATGTGTCTAATTTCTTTGTGTTTTATTGGTGATAATTAAAATTTTAATAGATAATATAATTTATCTGTGGCAAACTTACAAACTCTTAATTTTTAACTTTGATGGTGCTTATTTTTCCTTACCTGGAATCAAAGAGTTTAATTTTTTTTTAAATAAATACGTAAACTATTTAACAACTGTTCGGTAATAATACTAAATAAATTACTTCAAGCCACACTATAACACCTTTCCTCTTTTAAAAGTGTTCATATTATTTGAAATATTTTGCAACTGTAATTCTCTTCTACATTTAAAGATTGTTATGCCCCTCCATATTAAGAAGAGGTCTGGAAAACAAGATTCTGTGCTAAAAATAGACCACGTGCTGCTATCCATGAACTACTTTCATGGTTCTTTACACTCTTTTTGAAGACAACGGTACCTTGTTTTGAACTTGAAATTATCATTTAAAAGTGCAAAATTTAGACATTTTCTCAACAAATGGTTGTAGAGAGAACATTTATACACAGTTTGCATATTTTTTTGGATTTTTTAAGGCTCTGCTGAATTCTGTAGCTGCGCAGTTCTAAGGAGCATATCAAAAGCATTTTTCTGCAGAAGTATAGATTATATATGCACAACATGCATTCGGTTATGCATATTTATTGTATCTTTATCAAAAAGACTTAAAATTTGATCAAAATATAATGTATTTTAGCCATTTGAAGAAATGTTTACATTTTGCTCTCACTGCACTAAAAGTGGCCGTACATCCCCCTTAAATTATGTATTTAAATTAAGAATAAATATTAAGAATAAATACAACTTGACCATTCCAATTCTACATGTATATGTATTTACAAGTTATTTAAATCTTATTAGCCCCTTTTTTAAATGCTTAAAGTTCACATGTATAGAAAAGAATAAGTTTTTTTTTCTAATTGGCAATTACAAATTAAGCACTTTAATAAAGAATTCAAATTTTTCATGCTAAATAAATCAATAAAATGAGTACTGTAATACTGTCCTACTAAAATTCAACAATTCCCATCACAGTTCAGGCATTGTCTGTCTGTTCAACAAAAAACTCTTAACTGATGGATATTGTGGAATCATTTTTGTGGGACTTGAATATTCATGGATTTTGTGGCCACAGTGGGTTGCCCTATGGCCTTACCCTCAGATTCATCCCAATGAACATTTATTTTCTTTCCAAAGTATTGAATATTCAGTCTTTGGAATATATGTGCTATTCACAAAATTATGTCCAAACTAACCAATGTATTTTTGTTTGCCAATGAAAATAGAACCTCAATAAACACTGTACAATGATTCAAACGTATATAGTTTTTTGGCATCACTTATTTTGACAATAAATACCTCTTTTCTTGCCAGTTGAGGGACCTTTTCTTCAGACTGTCCTACAAGCTCTTCTTGTGTATCTTTCTCCTGATATTCAATTTAATAGCATGATTATAATTAGAACATTTAGTCATGTTAGTAGTACATGTACCTTAGTAAAATACATGTACTAGAATAGAACCCATTTCATTGTCATTGTCTCTCAGTATTTGCGATTAGAATTGTCCATGAGATTTTGCATTTGCCAGTAAGATTTCACTTTCCGTCGATATTTAATATATATAAAGGAGAACAACTGCTTTTCTGATTACAAAAACATGGTTTAACAAATGGGCTTTTTCATTTTATAAAACCACAGCATTTTGGCAACCTGACATCATGGATGTGTTTGAAATCTTTCTCTTTTTTAGCGTTTAAAAGCTTGAAACTAAGACAGATCATAACCAAAACTAACTGGTAAATTCCAAACGAGCGTATTTCCGATTTCCGTATTTTCGTAATAGCAAAATGTGATTTGGGGATTTATAAAGAGACAAAGTTTTACACAAATATTAGTTATTTTCATATGTAAGTTTAGGTAAAAATTTATTTATGCGGAAATAAATTTTCTGTGAATAAACATGATAAAAATGTTAAATTTTACGGTAAGAATTCAAGCACGTTCTCTCAAATCATTTTGTGAGGCACACTTGGTCTGAGATTTGGAAGATTTCTGAAATCACGAGATAAACTGACTGAAAGTGGTAGATTAACCTGACAGACCATTACAGGGACTTTAATCTAGCTGGCTGGTTAATATTGCAAGTGATCAGATGTATGGTAAACATGATAAAGGCAAAATGACAACCGTTTCTGGAGATTCCTGTTTTTTGTCATTGCCTCTTTTTTGTCTTTTCCAATATTCTTCCTCTTCCTTTGCTGTTAAATCTCCTCGTTTGAAATACTTTAATTTATTTGGTGTCTGAAATCATAAAAAAAGTTTTACATGAAACAAAAAATATTTCAGATCTTCAACGTGTAGTTTAATGCAAGAAAAATGTAAAAAGCTTACAAGTATGTCTTTCGATTCTACTTTTTGTCTTTTTCTGTTAATTTCTGCTTGTAGCAATGCTTTAAAATCCATATCTTTTTGCTACTGTATGCAATGTTTACAAATTGGTAGTTGCTCATTAGCTCTTCTGTTCACGAAGGCGAAAATGGACACTTCTAAGAATGTGGTTGAGAATTACATGTAGATTGGTTTAAATCGTCAAGTAGTAAAATCTTATTTAATCAAAGTTCTTGTACTGAAAATAATTCGGAACACAAACTTGGACGGTGCCCGGATAATGGAAGAAAAATGCTTATCATCACATTATTGTTGTCGTTTTTATTTGACATCGCCAGTATTCGGCCTGATGAAGGTTACAACATACAATTTATGGAACATAATGTTTAACTGGAATCTTAGAAAATATCGAATTGCAAGAATGGTGTGTTTCATCAAGATCTGATATTTATTTTATAGTCTGCATATCTGCAGGGATCCATAAGATCCTAGCTGCAGAAAAATAGCTCTCCAAAAATATATATATTGACAGATCGGCCCCTCAGTATATTATTTTTCGGAGTGCTACAGTTCTGCAGCTAATGAGATCCCTGATATCAATCCAAAATTGTTATTTAGAGTGTTCATTGGCAGAATGATATGACATGTACATGATGAAGTTGGTTATAATCATTATATTCATTATAATAACATGAATAATGTGATCAAATGTTCTATTAAAATGCCCTTTGGATTTTATCACACGCATAGCATGCATAGTGCACAGTTACTGAAACAATGGAAATAGTTATGTTTCAAAAGCTGCAATATTAGAACTATCTTTGATTTAGATTTGCATTAATAAGCTTAGCAAAGCAATATATCTATTTCAAGCTATATAGCTAAATCAAGAGATTGTGCTAGACCTGAATAAGGAATTCTGTCTGGCTGCAGAAAAGGCAACCGTTGTTCTGTAAACATGCATGTCTTTTTAGATAAGGGAAGAACAGTCTGATGTCATTGGTTTTCAAGAGGTGAGATTTGATGCTGAAACAGGAAGGAACCAGGTGTCTGATCTTCAGAAACTGCTTCCTGAATACCAGTGGTCATTTATAAGTAAAGCAAATGATGTGTCAAGGAAGGATAACTTGATTCATAGAGGATGGAAGGGAGAAGGTATCCAACATTCTGTGAAAGGTTAATTCTTAATGTAGAATGACATAATATGAGTGCATGATTAATTTTTTAGTCTGACATACAGTAAGCCTCATTAACTAAAGAGATAAGAAAACTCTTCATGTTGAATGATTTTTACATCAACATAATTATCCTTATATTGTGGGCATAAACACTGTAGTAATAAAGTAAATTTTACATCCATGGTAAAAACTCCTTAATGAATTTAAAATATTTATGATGTTCTTTTTTTATTATCATATTTTGATACAGTGAACATTATTGCTGTAATTTTCATATTTTGATACAGTGAACATAATCATGATAATATTGCTAATGCTGTAATTTTTTGTCAAGAATAAACACAAAGTCATCCCTTGTTTGTGATGTTTTAGGTATTGGAATTTTGAACAGATATCCTATTGTGTCTGCAAATAGAAAGGTTGTTCCATATCAGCAGGGACCAGACACAAATAAAAGAGTTATTATTCATGCTAAAGTCAGAACAGATCACTCGGGAATTCTAGATGTGTTTGTTGTTCATTTTTCTTATGTGAGACAGCAACAGTGTGAAAATGCAGATGCCCTTTTACATTTACTCAGAGGTATGATTTTTATACCCCTGCAAACGAAGTTTAGGGGGGTATATTGGAATCAGCATGTCCGTCTGTCTGTCCGTTTGTCCGTCCGTCTGTAGACAAGACTTTGTCTCAGAAACTATTGGATGGATTTGTCTGAAAATTTGTACGCTTATTATTAACCATATGAAAGTGTGCACCTGGTATTTTCAGGACAATTGGATGATTTTTATGCATTTTACAGGCGTTTTTTCTGTTTCGTTTTGTGGTTTTGTTTGGCTCATAACTAGAAAACTGTTAGACTTACAAGCATCAAACTTGGCCAATTTATGCATCTTGGGTAGAAGGTATATCACAGCCTATTTCAAGGCCACTGTGACCTTTAATTTAAGTTAAATTTAAAAAAAAAAATTATTTTACTACTGAATTACACAAATCCCCAAAATTGTAAGAGTGCGCAGCTATATCCCTATTTAAAAAAGGTTAAATTAAGAAAAAAAATTTTTCATTATATACTTACAGCAATCCATAACAAATGTTATTTATAAGAGATAATCTACCTGTCCCAAGGGTATAATTATCAAGCACTGGTCAAGGAGAATTTCGTAACAGAAAATTGCATGTCAAATCATGTCAAATTAGAGAGAAATTAATTAGTTTGGTGTAAGGAACTAACTGGTAGAATATCTCTGTTTATATCCCTTGGGACCTGGGTGAAGGAATCAGCCTTAAGCTTAAATAGTTTTAGTGACAAGCCTAACTTATTTAATGACTTTGAGAAAAAGCAATTTAAACTAATAAGATATTGTATAATATACTTACTTGATATTGTATAATCTTATAATTAAAACTAATTATGCTGTGTGTGTGTGTGTTGGGGGAGGGGGGGGGGGTATTGGAATCGGCATGCCCCCTTTTTTTTGTATAAATCTTTGTAACAAATTTATTATACAAAAGCTTTGCTTTCTGATTTAATTTCAGAATGACACAATTATGCATTTTGATTGCACTAAAAAGGAGATAGTTAAGATCCATTCATCCCTTGACATTAATTAGTGGACATCCATCCAGTCAAAGATTAATTACTAGTAATGAGTTCAATGTAAAATGATTTTGTATTTGTATTTTATTTCAACCGGAGACATTACATCTCATAGATATACAATATTCATACTTAAGATTTGTACAGGCTATACAATATACATGTGTTAATTACATAACAATATCATTTAATTATTTAGAACATCATTTCTTAATTGATGAGAAAAGTACAAAAATTTGCCCAGGTTACATAGTTCTTTAGTATTTGTAGAACTCAGTAGCTGTACTAATTTAAATACTGATGGTTTTTTAGAATAATAACTCTTAATAAATTTAATTCTAAGTTCTTCATATCGAGGACATTTTAATACAAAATGAAATTCGTCCTCTATCTCACCTGACATACATATTTCACATTTTCTATCTTTTCTTTCTATATTACTATACCTTCCCCTTTCTATTCTTAAATCATGAGCTGATAGCCTTAAACGACTGATAGGTATTCTATACTTATAATGCAATGGTTTTCTTAAATAAATTACAAATTCTTGCCATAATTTCTTGTTTATAACAGTCATACATTCTTTGAAATATAATGTTCAGAGTATTATTATTAATACAATCACTATTATACATGTCAGCTAAATCAAGTCTTTGTAATTCCTTCTTAATGTTTACAATCCATTCATCATTATTTTCAACCATATCTTTATAACATACTTGTAATCTACAATTATCACTGTCTTTTAATTTCACCCAGTATTTCAAAATTTTCTTTTTCCTTTCAAGTATAAGTGGAAATCTACCTGTTTCACAATAAACTGCATCATTACTAGTGCTTTGTCTGACCTTTAAGACTCTTTTACAATAATTTAAGTGAACATTTTCTATGTCTTGACCCTTGTGAAATCCCCATACTTCAGCACCATAACTCATAACACTGTTAACATACGTATCGAATACAGCTAATTGTGTTTCTACGTTATAATGCAAATCCCTGATTTTACTATTTACACCGTACATAGCTTTATTACCTTGACATGAAAAATGTTTCTGTGTTTCAGTAAATTTTCAATTATAATTAAACAACATACCTAGATAATTAAACCGATTAACAACTTCAACATTGCAACCGTTGTATATCCAACGTTCATTTTTAAGTATTTTACGACTATTGCGAAAAATTTAATTTTTGTTTTTTCAACATTAACAGTTAGATTCCACTCCGTTGTGTATGTATATAATGCATCCAACATTCTTTGTAAACACTCAGCTGAGTCAGATATCAAAACAGTATCATCTGCATACATCAGTTAAAATATATTTATCATCTGCGGTTCGATTGATGGACAATTATTTGTAATAAAGTGACGTTCAAAGTCATTCAAATACATAGAAAATAATAATGGTGATAAAATTTCACCTTGTAGAACACCAGACGTAATTTTGAAATACTCTGTAAGTAGACCATTATATTTTACACATGCCTTGATATTATCATATAAAGACTTGATAATACAAAATAATTTCCCTTGAATACCCTGAGTACTAATTTTAAGCCACAAGTTAATTCTATTGATATAATCGAAGGCTTCTTGATAATCTACAAAACAATAAAGTGTTCTTTTGTTCCTTAAGAATTTGTTAACTTATGTCTGTAGAACAAATATCGCATCAATGGTTCTTGCACCTGTCTTGAATCCAAATTGCGCGTCTGTAATTATGTTATATTCTTTATCCCAATGCATCAGTCTATTATTTAATATGCTTGTAAATAATTTAGCCATGCAACTAACAAGTGTGATTCCCCTATAATTATTAGGATTATTACTATCCCCTTTCTTAAAAACTGGCACTATACACCCAGTAGCCCAGCTCTCTGGATAATGACCTGACGTAAAGATTTTATTAAACAACATGCATAAAATAGGCATGAGTATTTGTTTACAATGAATGAAGAATTTGTTAATCATGCAATCTTCTGCATTACTTTTATCATGTTTTAATTTATCAATACCATATTCAATTTCTTGTTCCGTAATTTCCTGATCTAATTCACAGTATACTGATGATCGTGTCTCTACGTAGTTAAATTCATTATTCCTATTGTTTTCTGTATTACATTCAGGCAAGGTTTTGAAATGTTCTAAGAAATTGTTAGCCGATAAATCTGAACTTTTTGCCCTTTCTTACGTTGAAACAATTTGTAAATTTTTTTTAGGGTTATACATCCGAATATACTCGATTTTATTACCTTGATGTCTCTCGTAATTGTGTCTACATTTTTTCATAACTTTCTTGTAGGCCGCTTTTTTATTAACTAATAATAATCTATTATCAGTAGATTTCTGTTTATTGAAATGGTTTAGAGCTGTCTCATATTCTATGTACTTTGTCTTACACTCTTCATTAAACCATGGTTTATCTTCAGTATGTTTTGAATTAATATTTCTATTCATATTAATATATAGAGCTATTATTCCGTATAATTTTACAGTATGGCAGAATTAATTCACATTATGTTTTACAAAAATTTTCAACACACTGATTTACTTCTGTACTATCAAACGAATGAATCAGACAATCAGAAAGCAAGTCATAGTTATTGCCGAGAGTAGTATTTATCTGCGTTACATTTTCTTCAACCAATTTTACTGATTTAAAAACCGTTCTATCTGATTGCTCTTGACCACAAACAACCTCACTTTCTTTAAATGCACCACCTATAGAAAAAAATAATTGGTGCGTGGTCTGAAAAAACAGAAAAATCTCCTAAAGTAAAATCTACAATGTTACTAGCGTTTTCATTCTTTGTTATTAGATAATCAATAGTACTCATACCATTTGCACCATAAAAACTGATACCCCCATGTTGATCATTTTTGTGTCTTCCATTTTCATTCGATAATAAAAATTATTTTTACAATAGCTCCAAAACTATGTGTGGTATAAAGTCAAAACGTTTAGAGTTTATAAATATATCATTGATTGGCAAATATAAATATATCATTGATTGGCAAATAGCATGTCAACATAAGTATTTATTCCTATAAAGTTTCACTCCTAGAAAAAACTAACCTAGGGCTTTACTAAAATTTAAAAAAAAAATTAAAATAAAAAAAAACATCCATATCATCTGCTTTGAATGAAGAATTAAGACTTTCAAAGAAAGCAGAGACGCACACTTTAAGCCGATTTGTAGTTGACGAGTGTCCATAATCAGGTACACAAACATCGAAAAGTGACGTTCATCATGTGTGGTACACATGTATGGGCGGTGGAAAGGGAAAAATGACGTTTATGCAAATAACAACTAATTTTATAAACATAATGAAATACAAAACAGACTCGTTTGCAAAATCAACAGACTCCGATGCAGAACCAACGATCACCAATGCGAAACCAACGATTATTCACTGAATTGACGCTAGATGGCGTGCAAAAACATACATTACCTGAATTAACGCTAGATGGCGCGCAAGTTTTCTATGTCATCATTATTTGTCTACTTTCATTGGAACGTAAATCCCGCAAAATTATCTATCAGGATCCACTTGGCAAACCTGGGGATGTATTAAAGAATATATTATTGGTATCGAAATCATATATATCGAAATATACATGATATATAAAAGGGGATCATATACAATATACCGTATATAGTAATACCCATTTTTTCTATTAGATTGACCCTGTGCTTATATTTCAGTGAATGTCTTGAGTAATTTAAAGTAGAAAGAACAGAAATTAAGGCAAGATGTATTGCATACCCATATCTTGTTTTGCTTTAAAGTAAGGTGAAGGAATGTAGGACAGCGATTACTCCAGATTTGGGAGATACTTTTCGGAGAAATTAGGAAAATCAGTAGGCGGCTTGGGGCACAAGGTCTACTGCACATACCTTGGCAGAGATGCCACCACTACTGGTACAGGAGTGCAATTAAGTCTCATCCTTGTAGCCCTACAGTGTTTCAACTATACTAAAAGGAATTAGAAACGTATAGTAATTTGAATTAAATTTAAACTATTTTTTTCGAATAGGTTTTCCAGAGTTATCATCAAAAGGTAGGATCCTTCTCACACAAAACTGTATTTCTTGTATTTAAAAATTAATGAAATTTTCACAAAATCAAGAAGACAATATTATCAAGTGATGGTATTAGTTAGATTAGTTTTGACCGTTTTATATTAGAGTCAAGGTCATTACCTTTTCCCTGATCATTAAGAATAAAAATAACTGCATCCAAACATGAAATAGGGTCTTCTATTTCAAAAGATAAAATGTTTTTCTTTTTGCATAAAAAGATATTACCATACTTTATTATATACCCAATGTGTATCAACCACTTTTACTGTTGAATTTGCAGTATCACGTGACGTCGTGATCCGATTTTCCGGATCACCAACATGTTGTTTTCTGAATCCATATCACCACTCTCTGAAACTGATGACGTAGTTCGCAGAAAAATGACGTTATTTTTCTTGCGCGTTAAAAAGTCCCTTGTTATTTTGCTTTGTTTTATGGATAAATGTTATGCAATTGATCTGTAAAGTTTTCTTTTGCTATATTTTACTAGTTGTGAGGGGGTATATAATAAATTTATCATTATAACAGTAACTTGATCCAAAGAGCCGTATCACGTCTCCGACCCTTCGCTTCTCGTTAGATCTGATGATCCGCGCCTGTCAACTCGACGTGATACGACCCTTCGGATCAAGTTACTGTTATAATAATATATAGAATCTATAAGATGATATTACCAAATTGACACAAATAGTTTAACAAAAATGGATTTTGGCTAATCCGATTTTTCTTTGTTTTTCTTATTTTTTTAGGATACTTAAGTTATTTTTATATTTTTTCTATTTAAAGTTGTACAATTGTGATGTGGAAAGAAAAATATGGTCTTTTAAATCTCTTTCACCTAAATATATAAGACATATTAGCAAATATACATTGAATATTTCATCTAGTCAGTAACCAGAGAAGAATACTACCTTAATCAACAAGTTATCAAAATATTGTGAGACTTTGAGAAAATTTATGAATTATTATTAAAATAAAATAAAAATTCTTATCATGTCCCTTGCGCACCAGTAACAGCCCTGATTCTCCTGTGCAATGAGTTCATGAGAGCATTTATCTTTCTCATAGGATTATTATTCAGCCCTTTTGACAGTAGCTCTGATGATTGAGAATAGCTGTAACATTCTTAAGCTAACAAATCCCCCCGCAAAATGAATCTCACGAATTTTTCGATTTAGAATAGAATTTACAGAATCCAGCTGGTTTGGTACACGTGAATGTTTGTAAGAAAGTCTCATCAAAACCCAATCTGAAAATGCTTAAAACATACGACGCGTACGCGCGCGTGTGAGAGTAAAATCAACGTAAAGTTGAGAAGCTCACGGACCAGATTGGAGCAGAAAGTTTCTGTCAGTATTAGGGTAAAATCCCGTGTATTATTTTCTACTGTATAAATTTCGGTTTCAGTAATAATGCCTTGAAGATAACAGAGGAGGCATGATGAAAAGCCTTATCTTGATGTGACGTTGTTACGCGCCAACGCCACCTTCATGGTTGGTTGGAAACCTTTTAAGCTACTCACTGACAACCGACAAAACTTTTTTGGTTGAAAAGTTAAAAAGAAACTGACAGCAGCATGTTTTTGCCTTTTCATTCATTTATGCAATTCAATCACTAGATACAGTGTAACTTCCGTCAGCCATACCATGATTGCAAGAAATTTATAGTGACTGCTTATATGCAAAAATGATGTACAAATTGTGATTACAAAATTGTCAACATCAATATACACGTGTTTTTGATTTTTTATCACTTTTCCCCACGTGACGCCATAAATTTCAGAGTTGAGAAGTTTTAACCAGCGGTTTAAGTGCAAAGTACATGTAACCGAACCGCACATATGACCAATCTTCATAATTTTCTGCCACATAGTCAAAATATTTTCGTATATTATAATGTTCTCTTGCACTTCTTTTTCCTTTCAGTATATTTGATTACACATAAGCCACTAACCATTTGGTTTTGGCGAAAAATAGTTCATGCATGAAATTATTATGTATCAGACATAAGTATTTTCAGAAGGTAATTTCATATTTCTGCATTATATAATTCATATCTATACAGGCGCAGATCCTGTTTTTTTTCGGGGGGGGGGGGGGATCCAGCCCATAATTTTCTTGACAAGCAAAGAAAACCCCAAACAAGCAAACAAACAAATAAACAAACAAACATAAACTCTTGTCACAAACGTTAAAAAACCTATTTGGGGGAGGGATGGGGTGGTTTAACATAGAAACCTAGTACTTTTCATAGCCATTTAGCATATTCGCTTATTTGATGAGGGGACAGCGTTTTATTTGGTGGGGGGCACCCAAGGTCATTTAAAGTAAACTTGGTTCAGTATAAAAATCTCTACAAAAAATCAAACAGGTGAGGGGTGAGGGGGGAGGGGGGTGTCCGGACCCCCAACGACCCCCTCTAGATTCGAGCATATCTATTTTATTGAAAAGTGCGTAATTATTGGACAATGCATGCGATTTGATAAAATTATTTTTTACTTATTGTCTAACATATATGAATCATATTTGTGCAACATGATACTTCACAAATAAACTCATTCTAAAATAAATCTAATAGACTTCACTGAGTCGTACAAAGAAAAGCAAAAATGATACAAGTACGACTTCCTTAGTGAATTTTCAGGTATCAACAGATTGTGTAAAGCATGAACACAATAAAATAATTTTATATGAACTTTTTAAGAGTGTGAGGGGATTTTTTTCTTTCAAAAGAGGAAACGAAAATTTTCTCTTGGGGAAAATACTAATATCTTCTACTGGTTTCTTGTAATAAATTTACAGCCGTTTGTAGAGGTCTTGCTGCCTCTGATATGTTTGAATTTAAGATTCCGACATGATGCTATTATCCTATGTTTTCCAAATGGATGTTGATAGACAATTTCGTGGGATTTATGTTTCAATGAAAGTACACAAATAATGATGTTATCTAGCGTTAATTAAGGTAATATGTGTTCTTGAACGCCATCTAGCGTCATTTCAGTGAATAACCGTTGGTTTTGCATTGGTGATCGTTGGTTGTGCATCGGAATCTGTTGATTTTGCAAACAAGTCTGTTGATTTTTTTGAAGGTTGTCTATCTTGTATTTCATTATGTTTATAAAATTAGTTGTTAGTTTTGCATAAACGTCTTTTTTACCCTTTCCGCCGCCCATACACGTTGTACCTCGACAGGAAATAATGCAGGCATAATCAGTTACATGTAAATGAAAAGTTACGTTCATGTGTAATCTACATTGATCTTCATCAAGGAATCTATGCTGGCATAATCAAGTTCTCTATGCATAATTTCATCATAAACAATTATATTTTATGCATCGAAATCAGTTGTTCGTGACATTGTGAAGTTATATAAATAAACTAGACAGGTGAAGGTCTATAAATATAACTCCGGGGATTTTCATAAAAATAAGTGTATTGTGGCAAAAGGAAGATTGTCATTGACGTGCTTCATAAACTAAACGCCAGGTGGTCATATCATGTTCCATTATTATGATTAAGTTTTATCTAATTATATTTTTGTTGGGTTTTAGAGCTAAAAGTTTTAAAGCTTTAATGTACCTTTATAAATTTGGTAGGCACCGACTGCAGTCTATAAAGTATTGTTTTTATAGCATCAGTCCACGCATTTTTGATATCCCCAAATAACTTTTCACAATAAAAAAAATTGAACAAAACGTCTATTGTAGCATTTGTATAGTAAAAGGATATTTTCGACATTTTTTAAAATGCCTAAAATTATTATTCATACAAATTAATAGTAAATGTATCTGTTTAGGGATGAATCCTCTGATACATACTGAGTTGAACGATTGCCGATAGCGGTCGTCAATGTGTGTAACGTGCACAACATTTTTGTCTGAAAACTCGTTGACACATTACACCTAAACCGAAAAGTGTACGAAGTGTTAAAGCAAATTCCATGTACAATCTACACCAACTTTATTTGTGTAAAGTGTCAGGAAATGTTTCATGTACACTCTACATCTAAAGGTAATTATATCAAGTATCAAACAAAACTAAACTGAATGTTTCTTTATCACGTGCCCCTTGAAGTTCACATATAAACCTGAAGTTTTTTTTTATTTTGCTTTAAGGATATGGCATGTAAATGAAGAGATTAAACAGTTCATTTAGATCTGAAAGTGAAAATTTCTTGTTTCTCGTAGATATGGATGAAAGGTTCTAAAACAAGATATTTGTGGGTGAATAATTTCCATTTACTTGGCAGCAATATTAACAAACATTTTCACACAATGTGGAATGAAAACAGTAATTATTTGTATTTGTGAAAATTGTCTTTTTTCTATTTTTGTCTGCAAACTTGAATGCTGATGTATTTGTTTTTCAAGCTGTCTCCTACATAGCATTTTCGATAGTTATTATCATGATCAGATTAAGTACAGGTAATTTAACTGATGACCCCCTTTTTTTACCTTTCCTAAAACACTTATCTTTTTCTTTGCTTATTAATCACCATAAAACTTAATTTTCCAGCATTTCTCCTTAATCTATGAGAACTTCATGGGGCAAGGTTCGAGAATAACACAAAGAAACACTGGTTCTGTTTTGATACTTGATACCACTTTTAGATGTAAAGTGTACATGGCTCCTTAATCGAAGATTCGGGAGTATATAGTTTTTGTCATGTCCGTCTGTCTTTCTGTTTGTCCGCAAAAAATTTAACCTTGCTCATAACTTTTGATTTAGTGGAGCAATGAATTTTATATGTGTATTCTTTGTTATAAGACCTTACTTTGGGTACTACCAGATTTGACCTTTTGACCTTAACCTCGGGGTTTGACACACTTTTACACAAAAATTCCAAACCGTTACTTTGGTCATAATTTTTGAACGGTACAAACTATGACTTTTATACTTCACATACGTATTTTTGTGACAAAACCTTTCATCGAACACACACATTTTTGATGTATTGACCTTGATCTTTGGGATTTATGTACTTGATGTTTCAACTACTTTTTAAAAACAAACCTTGACCATAACTTTTTAAGGGTTAAGGCTAGGACTTTCATACATCATATATTTATTCCTTGTGACAAGACCTTTCATTGGATACCAAAAATTTGACCCTTTGACCTTGAAGTTCCAACTACCTTTTAAAAACTGCAACCTCGGTCATAACTTTTAACAGTTAGGGCTTTGGCTTTATACTTCACAATTATTATCCTTATGACAAGACCGTTTCTTAGAAACCAACAGTTTTTATCCTTTGATCTTCACCCTTAAGTTTGACCTACCTTTCAAAAACTTTTTCTTGGCCATAACCTTTGAACAGGTGGTGCTAGGGCTCTCATATTTCACAACTGTATTACTTGTGAGAAGACCTTACTTTAGGTACCAACATATTTAATTTGCTTTTAAGAAAAGATAAATCGTCTCTTTGTTGCCATACGGGGGCATCAGTGTTTCACAAACACATCTTGCTTTTATTTGTTTATAAAGATAGTCAAATGCCTGCTAAGACGTCTGATGTGCTATCTGTTTTCGCCCGTTAAAGATGTATCCACTAATACAAAAGAATTGACCATTTTCTCCTTTGAACAAAAAACGTTGATTTTTGCATAAGTTTTAGCCTAAAAGTCCATCAGGATGGGATGTAAGGAATAATTTAAGATAAGATTCTTTTAGGGGCACCCATGCTCTTGGGTCGAAATTCACAAAAAAAAATACAAAAATAAGGAAACCTGATTTTGATAATCTGCTTCAAATTCATACGAAAAGCTAATTTATAGGTTTAGCCTTAAAGTCAGACTAGCTCAGCTGATATATGCGCTAGCAATTTCTCCGTAGATATATCTTTTAAAGGTCGGGGGTTCGAATCCACCTGGTACCACACTTATAAAGTTTTAAATTTTCGCCTTTTCAAAGACTATTTTAATTTTTTATACACTTGTATTTTTATTCAATTATCTATCCTTTATGCCTGCCCATTCTTGATATAAGAAACTCTAAAAAAAAAAAAGATCAAATTGTAACAATCCAATGTACAGTTGTCAGTCACATGAGTAAGGCGGAACAAACCTCAGTATAAGCAAACTTTCTCCGAGGACAAGAATAACTCACTCTGTGTTAGTCGATGCAGGTATTCTTCGCAGCAGTGAGCTGCGATGAATTTCAATTGTATATTTTCCTTAGAATTTAATCACATTGATTTTGGTTACATATATCAGTAACAGTTACTGTACTCCCTGGGTTTCATTTAGCCCTATATAATTTGCATACATTTATGGCATGCTTCGTTATATCCACGGATAAATAGCCTAGACATAACGAATAGAATTCAGAGACAGTAGACATTACCATTATGTGCAATGAGAAGAAAAGACAAATATCAATTTTTACATTGGGAGATAACAAACTCAGAAAATCAATGACACGGTTTCTTATTCCTCTAATCACTGAAATAAAGATTTAGGAAAATTAAAGTGTTATATGTTTTTAGGCTAATGCCATTAATCGGAGCGGAAATCGACAAGCTTTTTTTGGGATGTTAACAAATATAACATGACATAAATCTTTAGTTTTTATCTTATTTGCTTTATTTAATTTGAAAGTAAAAATATGAAACTTAAATTCTAACAGTGAATACATAAATTTGCCAGTACAAAATGATAAATCTATCTATCTTCAACTAAGTACCCCCAAAAAAATTTCTGACGTATCACATGATTTAAGATAATTGTACGATTTTAAATGTCTTCGATCTATACAATCGTGCTTATATAATTCCTTAAAGTTGTCTTAGAAGTTAAAGCAGTATACGCAACAAGATGGCCAGATACCACAACGGTGAAGTTTGAGACTCCCGCTCACAACAGAAGTTTTTTCGTATTCAAATATTTCTTCTTTGCTCCTGGGTATCAAATAAACTAACTAAGTACATTGTTATGATGAGCAAGAGTGCCTCTTTCAAAATTGTGAATTTTATGGCCCCAGGGTCAGGGGTTCTGGTGTTAGGGCGGGGCTCTATTGGTTATATTATGAAAATGCATTTATTCTTTAAAAATCTTCTCTACTTCTGGGTATTAAATAAACAACATAAAGCACATAGTTATGATTAGCAAGAATGGCACCTCAACTAAATTTGTGAATTTTTATGTCCCCTGTGTCAGGGGTTTTGCCATTTGCTTTAAGGGGGGGTTCTTTTGATTATATAGTGAAAATACATTAATTCTTTGAAAACCTTTTCCTTTACTTTACTTTATATATTTTTGATGCAAAACGGTTAATTTCATGCCCCCTGGGTCAGGGGTATGGGGGGGGGGAGGTACATAGTCTGAAAATAAATTAATGCTTTGAAATCTGCTTTTTGGTATTAATCGACCATTTATGAGGAAATAAAACTTATGATAAAATTTCCAAATTTTTGAAATAAATGGCCCCAGGGTTAGTTGTTCCTTTGGGGTGAGGTGCATAACTGGTTATAAAGAGGAAGTGCATTTTCTCTTTGTTACTCTGATCTACGTCTGGGTCTTAAGTAACTAGAGTAAGCATGCTACGTGTATAATTATGATAAGCAATAGTGCTTCTTTCAAAATTATGAATTTCATGGCCTCTGGTTTAAAACACAAAATAAATTCAATTGTCAAAAGTTGTTACATGATCATCAGGTGACCTATAAGGCCCGTGGGCCTCTTGTATTGTTGATGACATTAATTTATAAACATAATAATTAAAATAAATATTACTGCCTCAAATATTTCAATAGAATTTAATTTTGTTTTCATATAGAAATAAATCAGTTGTTTTAAGGAATCACTGTCTAGTTTGTTGGGTATGCCAGGACATCAACGAAAGTTGGAAACATGGGATAATTTGCATAACGGACAAAGCCCCCGTGGCTTATGTACAGATTCCTTCCTTATTTGTTTAATTCTTTTCCAGGCTAATGATGCCTACTTGGAGATGGCTATTGGTAATGCCCCCTGGCCTATTGGGGTCACTATGGTGGGTATCCATGCTCGTACTGGTCGTGAGAAAATTTCATCTCGGCATATTGCACACGTACTGAATGATGAAACACAGAGAAAGTACATACAGGTAGAAAAAAAGAAGAGTTCAATATTGAGTATATGTAAGAATTTGACAATGAATTCCCATCTTTCAATTATGCAATAGCATGAATATACTTTTCAACCTTCTAGTTATGAAGAGTCCCATATTTTACAGCAAATCCAATTATCTTGTTAAAAAAGTCTATTTATGTTGGCCAAAATGGCTTGCTTCCTGACAACTCATGTTTCTCATTTCATTTCAGGCATTAAAGAGGCTTATGACACAATGTCAGAAGATTTTTCCCACTGATCCATCATTTAGTGTTAATTATGAGAAACCCAACACGTGATATTGACTGTTCTAGAGAGCTCTTTATATTAAGTTATCAAATATTTTTATGAATGTGATTGGACAGAAAACAAAAAGCAGGTACCATCCTTTTCATTCAAACTTAGGACAGGTATCTGTTTATGAACAGTTCAATCTGGAGCTGATAAAGGCTCCACAAAGGAAAATTGTTCTTCTGTTGGTTACATAATTATGCAGTAATTCTCATCCCGTGGTCTTGTATGTTAAAAAACACGGATCTTGCCTCAATCCCCATTAGAGTTAATCTGGCAAAGAACTGATAATAAAAATTATGAAAGTTCTCCTATAGATTTGTCCAGCAAAGGAATTTTGATGATAAAAGAATGTTCTTATTAATGTTTTAGAAATTGATCTTGGAATCTTGGAATGTGAAATCACTTGCTACTTCAATATTATCAGACTTTTACAGTTCCTTATTTTTGGGCTAAGATCAATGTGTATTAAACCAATTAAAAAAATTAATGCAGTTACATTTTTTTTGAAAAGCTGAAAAACCAAACATACCTAAAAAATAATACAATTCTAAGAAAACTCATCATTCATTGTATCAAACTGACATGCAAAACTCTTAAATCTAAGTTTCCAAAAACCACAGGATTGACAAATAAATGAAATTTCATTGTTTGCAAGGTAACAAGGTAAAAAAAAAACTGATCTTAATCTAGAGTTAAGACTAAGGATTCTTGTGATAAATACCATGTGTATATATTGTTATCTGAAATACCGATCTTAAAGTGTATATGTGCCACTTTAAAAATAAACATGAACATATAAGGAATTTATTTATTTTGCATGTCATTGCACTTGAATAATGTAACAAAAAGAAGAAAAGTATCCAGTTATTTATGATAATCCAGTTATATGAGGTTTGGAAAATCAGAACAGCTCTTAAGTCTGGTGTCAATGAACAGATTGCCAAGATATTATAGACTCTGTAGAATGTTATGCCCTGTTATGCATTGGTTTCAGAAGCAAATTCAAAGTGTGTTGGGGGGGGGTAATTGAAAAAATAAATGGAAGCAAAAAAATTTTGACAAGCAAAAGAAACAAAAATTGTCTACTGTCCAAACATGTAAGTCCTATTTCGTGGGGAGGGGGGATTAGGATTGAACTTCTTAAAGCACACTCTACTCTACTGCAACATGTCTGTTGAAAGGGGGGGGCTAAACCTACGCCCCCCCTGTTCAATCCTATATTATGTGTATCATTGCAACAAAGTGGTGGGGGGGGCTAAGACCCCATAGCCCCCCGGTTCCGACACCTATGTCATGAATAATCACGTTCCTCTTTTGTTCATCTATCACTCCTGCCGTCTGTCAATTCAACTGCATCAACTTTTTTGGCATTGATATTCCTTAGACCCTACTTAGACAATACTTTTCGTATGTAAATGTTAAGTTAATTAGGGAAGAAAAAATTAAAGAAGTATTCCTGTAATTAATGAATTCCAATATCGTTTTGTAAAAGCAATGCGTCTGCCATACTGCGTTTCTTAATCCCTTGCATAATAAGAAGTTCACAATTATTTTTTGTCTCTACCGAGTGCTGTATAGCATGAGTCCGTCTACACTGATGACAATTGATTAAACTGGACAGTGACTAAAAGTAAGCAACTTTATATAGAGGCCGTCAGATATAAGAGAATCCAATCGAATATGGCAGACAAATTCCTTTTACGAATCATGTTCAGCTTTAACGCATATACATGTATATAGAGGTTGGAAACGGTAATGAAGGTTGTACTATCTTCGAAATTTCTAATTTGGGAATAATCTAGCGGGTGTTCAGAAGAGATACTTAAGATGTAGCGGAAAAAAACTGCATTAATCTAATTGATAATTTTTTTAAAGGAAGCAGGAAAACAATAAATTTCCACCATGCATTCTACTAATTTTGGATAACTTCACGCAGTCAAGTTAGGAGACATCACTGAATTGCATTTAAAAGGTTCCTTTTTGTTCCTAAATTTTTTTTTATTAGAATGTAGCCTGAAAACTGTATTCAGCCTTTTCTCCACAGTGTGCTATTGACAGAAATAGAAATAAAACTTTTATGAATATTTGTCAGATATTGATATGTATTGTTCTGTACACATGAAACGTAAAAAAGATATGAAGCCGACAAAAAAATGTAAAAAAAAAAAAAAAGAAATAAATAAATTAATAAATAAATAAATAAAATAAAAAATCCCCGATTCAAGTCTTAGCGCATCGATGAAATTCTATCATCCGAAAAGAATACCAAGATGTGAATTCAGACCTGTCAGAGGGCCTAGACATCTTGTGAAACAACCCGATAAACTTGAAAAGCAGACACACGTGACGAGAGAGAGAGAATAATACGTTAAATATTGTATTTCATCGCGGCATGATGGATGATTCGTTCTCCCTTACTTGTAGATTTAAAAAAAAAAGATATAATAAAGAAAGATTAAATAAAAAAATAATAAAAGGAATGAAAGAAGGAAAGAAAAAAACGAAAAACAACCCTGTATTTCCAACGCATCGAATGATATATGTACTTAATTTTTTTAAAATAAAAAATAAATACATGTACACTGTTACAAGTGAAGTTTCTTCTTTAATTTTCCCAATAATTTTGATATAGAACATAAAATAATTGGAAAGGGTACAGAAGATTTCAGGATAACAGCATGCATTTTAGAGACAAATGGGTACATCCCACTAATTATTTTTAGAATCGGTAGGAGAAGAAAATAGTGCAGAAAAAATTACAAGTTCCTTAAATTGCAGACTTGCATAAAAAAAATTGGGCAGGTGTACTGAACTGAGCCTCACACTTGTTGATAAGGAGTATCTTTCCTGCCAAAAAAGCTTTGAAAATGTAATTTATCAAGAAGATCAGCCGAATTATTTTGTGTATTATAACGCCAGTGAGAATTCTGAAATTCTCCTACTTTCACTTTCATTTTAGAGGTTCCCGCAGACAGACGCATTTTGCCGGAAAACGAATCTGACATGCCACCTCGAGATTTTAACCAAGGAAAGACAAGTTGATGTGCTTTGATTTGAGGGGTCACTCACTACCGAACGAAAATTAGGGACATCGCTATGAGAAGAAACGTTAACAATGTCGCCTATGGGAAAACAATTAGTGGACTGTACCCAAATATAACTAGTTCTTCCGCAGATGCGTCAGACTTTACGCCAAAATAATTTCAGTGACAGGAAGAGGGCATAGTCATATTCTTCTACAACGAGGACATACATGTATAATACAAGAGCTTCCTCTTCCTCTTTCGATCAGAATTTTTGATGTTGAAGGTTAGCATCTCTTATGTTTTATGATTATTATTTGGGTTTTCTGAACCACGGCATTTATAATACAGCAAAATCAATCATCTTCTGGATTACTATTTGATAACAATGTGGGAAGATGACGACCATTTATGCCGACTTTTGGCGGACAGTTTATTAAACCCAGTTGGTTTTTTGCCAGTTCAAAGGTTGAATAGGCGTGTGGATGATATTTTGTCGGACATTCATTATCATGGAAGAAACGTGGAGGTTGTTAAGACCGGGAGTTGGGCCGAGGGGTTCCGCATGCGTGGAATAGACGTTGATAG